>NW_027411755.1:115052821-115097018 GCF_047663935.1 Musca autumnalis
TCTTTGTGAAGACAAATTTAGTGTAAATTGATCTAAAAACAAAATACATATTCATGGATTTGAGACATTTCACACAAAACTATAGACCACAAGTGTTTCAATTAGAGTAGTTTGTATGAACAAACTGCGTATACGTAATATCGAACGTTTGTTTTTATGACGTTACTCATACGTTCTTGAACTAGGACGGTGAACTATGAGCTAGATTGCCCAACTCTAGTTTCAATTTTATAAAATGTTTAGGTGCTCAAAAAAGATTATGTATAGCATTTCCAAATTAAATGAAACCTTTTCTAAATTAAATGAAACCTTTTCCAAATTAAATGAAACCTTTTCCAAATTAAATGAAACCTTTTCCAAATCAAATGAAACCTTTTCCAAATCAAATGAAACCTTTTCCAAATCAAATGAAACCTTTATTTTTATTGAAAGAAAAAAGCCAGAATATTTTAAAAGAGAAAGAAATAAAAAAATTATATGGATTTTCAACGATTTTTTACTTAAATTCTAATCTTAAGTAATGACATAAAAATGTAACTCGCTGCATGTTTTGCTTCCTTGAACATAAACATTTCATATAGCATTTCCAAATTAAATGAAACCTTTTCCAAATTGAATGAAACCTTTTACAAATTGAATGAAACCTTTTCCAAATTAAATGAAACCTTTTCCAAATTAAATGAAACCTTTTCCAAATCAAATGAAACCTTTTCCAAATCAAATGAAACCTTTTCCAAATCAAATGAAACCTTTTCCAAATTGAATGAAACCTTTATTTTTATTAAAAGAAAAAAAAAACAGAATATTTTGAAAAGAGAAAGAAATAAAAAATTATATGGGTTTTCAACGAAATAATGCTAAAGAGAGAATTAAGGGTTAAAAAATTGGTAATAATAACAGGGGCTAATTGTATTACACAATGAAGTGGTTCACGATTTGCTGCTTGTGGAATTTCCAATGGACATACTCATTACATAATTGGAGCAGTCCTGTTTATTGAGCTGTTGGTTACTATGCCCAATCACGTCAACGATATTACGATCTATTGTCTGATCGCGTAGTACCACTCTGGTACACAATTTTATTTTTGAAAATACCTTTACTATTGGGTTCAACATTGCTGAATATGGCATTCAAAATTTCAAATTACACCGGTTTAATTCTATCATTAAGTGTATTCGTTTACTTATTAAGTTATTGCATAAAAATTATCCTAAAAAAAACTTTCAAAAATAAAATTGTGTGCCAAAGTGGAACTACGCGATCGGACAATAGATTGTAATACCGTTGACGAGATTGGGCATAGTATCGCACAGCTCAATCAACACGACTGTTCCAATTATGTAAGGACCATGTCCATTGAGAATTCCCCAAGCAGCAAATAGTGAACCACTTCATTAGGTACTACAATTAGCCCCTGTTATTGCACTGTGAACCGAAATCTTGGGACAGAGATAATTCCTTTGCCCTTGGTGAGTATATTAAGAATCCTGAAGGACAGATCCGCCGTGAGTCGAATTTCCGAGTTATGGCGTGATTAAGTTTTTGGCGAAGACCCTAAAACAACAGTTAACAAGGATATAACGTTAATTTCAGATGTCTTACATGGTCTTCAGCAGAAATTTAATCAGACCATAACTCGGAACTTCGGCTCACGGCGGATCTGTCCTTCGGGATTCTTAATATACTCAAAAAGCGATTTCATTCCCAAAAGGAATTATCTCTGCCCCAGATTTTCGCCTTCATTTTGTGTCACAGTGTTATTAGGAATTTTTTAAACTAAATTCTCTCTTTAGGATTATTTCGCTATAACTTTAAAAATTATGAAATGTTTAAGTTCAAGGAAGCAAAACACGCAGGGATGTACACTTTTATGTCGTTACCTAAGATTAGAATTTAAGTAAAAAATCGTTGAAACCCCATATAATTTTTTATTTCTTTCTCTTTTCAAAATATTCTGGTTTTTTCTTTTAATAAGAATAAAGGTTTCGTTTGTTTTGGAAAAGGTTTCATTTGATTTGGAAAAGGTTTTATTTCATTTGGAAAAGGTTTCATTTAGTTTGGAAAAGGTTTCATTCAATTTGGAAAAGGTTTCATTCAATTTGGAAAAAGTTTCATTCAATTTGGAAAAGGTTTCATTTAATTTGGAAATGCTATATATAAGACCATGCAGTTCGTTGGTACTGTTAAGGTTACGAGGTTTTTCGGCAACACACACACACACGACCCGAACGCAAAGAAAGAGCGTGTATGAGAGTTCAAATGTTTGGATTTGTTTTTGTTTTGTAGCTACCCTGTAGGGACTGAAACTGATTTAAAGTTAACTTAAAACTAGCTTTTTTGTAAACATAACAGACTTTTTATCGATTATTTTCCCTTATGCCAACTGACTACTTTTACAAGGCGAGGAGCGCCTAAGTAGTCAGTATTGTTCATCGCTAGATGACTTTTCAACTGATTATAAATTAATTTTTTTTAGCCTATTGTTAGTCAGTTTAAATGATAATGTGAAAAAAAAAACAATTTTTGTTTTTGTGTGTTTTTATGAGTTTGACTCTTCATACTCTCTCTATCTCTCTGTTAGTTTTGTTAGAGAGAAGAAGAGAGCAAATTTGTATATTTCCTTTGTGTTCCTTTTTTACCAGAACAATGTGAATAATATGTACGAACATGTTCAGTCTATCAAAATTCTACCAAAGAGTCGAACATCAAACTGATGGCTTTGGTTCAGGCACATCCTCGTGTAGAGACCAGCCAAGTAATTTTGTAACAGTTACAGATAGTGTGCATAGAATATGTAAAGGCCATTTTCCATAGCTCCCTACGCTCAAAGGTATTCCAAGCCATGTCTGAATTTGGTATCCACGCAAAGCTCATTCGGCTTTGTAAGATGACTTTAACTGATACCCGCTCCTCAGTGAAAATAGCAAAGAACCTCTCCAAACAGTTTAATACCAAAGGAGGTTTGAGACAAGGAGACAACCTTTCGTGTGATATTTTCAACATCCTGCGGGAAAAAGTTATACAAAGAGAGATACAAAGGCCAAAAGAAATGACACAATTTTCACCTAAAGCCACATTAGACTGGTTTTAACTTAAAGGGAAAAATCAATGCCGGAGTCTTTTATGCGGCACCCTCCTAAAGTGTTTAGTTTTGTTAGATTTTAAGATTGCCAAAGTTTCAGCACAATCGGAATATGTTAACACATGCCACTAGGGTCTCTAAAGTTTCCATATTAATTTGTATGGGACCAAAGGTGAATTTTGAAGCAATTGCTCTAAAGGACACATTTATTTTGCAAACGAAGAGAAAATTTTAATAGTTCATATCTGGTGCTAAACAAGTAATCCTACAAAAAATTGTAAAAATCGGCTGGATTTTAATATAAGGCTATATTATAGGCTATTGGTGATTTTCATAAATCTTTGTAGGATACATTTTCTAGTCCCAGAAATGAACTGTTAAACATTTCTTCCCGTATTACACAGTCGGTAGAGTAGTATTGGCATCTCTGTTTTTATACAACTGCACATGCCACGGAATTAACTGTCTATGTCAGTAATAACTAATAATAAAGATTTGTCTTTATCTCAAAAGACCACTGAGGGGGTTCACCTTGGGAACTGTCTCTAACACCGGTTAAAGGCCCTGCAAATAAACAAAAAGACATATTAAAATCAACAATGTTGATCGTAATGTGTCAACCAGCACCTTGAATGTCCGGAGTCCTTATAGAGATGCACTTGGAATGTCAATATCATTATCACTGAAAAACAGTTTAGTGCACCTAATGAATTTGAATCCTTGGAACACAATGGGTATATTTTATGTGAAATATCTCATTTATATATGTACATATATTTATTTATATAACAATTAAATCATTTGATATTGATATTCAAACACACCCACACAATCAATGTACGTGCATACAAACACACACTCGTTCACATCATGTAAAATGATATCCCCAATGTCGTATACGTTTTAAACTAAATACATAATTATATAAATATATTTGTAGACTGATTACATTTGAAATGATTCTAGGAAAAAAATGTATAATTCAATTTTAATTACACCAGTATTAGATTATTATTAGGTTTTTTCAAACAAATATTTTATAATAAGTTTTGAGGTAAAATTAATATGATATAAATGATACTATGAATTAATATCAAGTTTAAGGATACCAATGTCAATCATTTAAGAGGATTAATTACAACAGTGAACATAATTTCAATCTTAAAGACAATTATTTGGTCAGGAAAATAATGCAATTTTTTTGTATTTGGTATAAAGTCTTATGACCTGTTTCACAAAGACAATTCGAATTCACATCCGATGGAATTACTAGAAAATCTCCGGTTTTTTTTAAATATTTTATTCATTTTTGCTTTCAATCAAACAAAAATTTCGGCAGTAATTCGAACGAAATTTAATCCGAAACTTTTAGAGAAACCTGTCATTAATAAGTTTCCAAAAATCTAAATGAAAAGACAAAATGGTCTGGTCTTAATAAGAACACATTCAAAATTGAATCAAATTTCTAGTCTAAAATTGTAAAAAAGGAATAATCTCGTATGTCATATCTGTTGTGGCATCCGTTCAACACGAATGGAGAATTATTGAAGTATTATCCAAATGTTTGAATCGACATCAATATATTTACTATTCAAGACTCTTCTTTTTAAGCTTTATGAGCATAAATTGCAATGCATTATTTACGCTCACTTGCTCTCAGTAAGCGCACACTGCTGGTCGCTGGAGCAAATATTTTCCTAATGTAACCATACCTTAAGACTATTCGAAATCAAATTCGTTCGGGAACTCGGCTGACAATGATAGTGAATTCGGCGGATGATAATCGTGGAGTTCAGGAACAATGATGATCGATGGGAGTTGTCCATGAACGGAAGCGCCGAAACTGGTTAATTCCACGATTTAATGATGGAACGTGTTGATTGATGACTTTGGGAGCTCGGCTGTTGACGACCGGGTACCACGATGTAATAACCAGGGATTCGGAGTCGGAGTCTAGCAAATTTTGCCGGAGTCGTAAAAAAAGCTCGACTCCGACTCCGGGCAACAATTTGTTCTACATTTATCACAAATTTGTTAAATCAAAACTATAAATCTGATGGTTGTGTGTTCAACGCTCACCGACGGCCGGGTACTTTTAAAAAAAAAAAAAAGCCGAGTGTGTAGTGTGTTAGGCGACAAAGCAGAAGTTCGTGTGTTCAAATCGGGGAGAGGGCGAAATAAAAAAATAAAATAAAAAATATGAAGTGTGTTGAAATTGAAAACAAATTCCACCACTTATAGCTTATTTTTCAACTTCAAGTGGCCATGAAATAAATGGTTATTCTAGTAGTTATATTGCTCATGGAATAACTAGTTATTCAGTGCGACATGTCCTTGTTAAAATAATGGGTTACTAGGGGGTTTTGTAAGTAGTTACGACTACCAAAATGTACTATAAAAACCCAATATTTTATGAGGACTTTTTTTGCTGGGTTAAATACAATTTTTTAATCTCTATGTTGATTACAAAATGCACTTCGGAAACATTTTGGGCCAATTGATTGTTTACAATACACTTAGATTTAATGGTTTCATATCACACATATTCATGGGAAAGATCTACTAGAAGATTTACTGGTCATCTCATAGAAATCTCTTCTCCACTTATTATACCATCAGTCTTTCGACTAAAGCGGGTATATACACTTTCACTTGGACGGAATCCGTTTCAGACAATTTTGAGTCGATTTAGCAAGGTCCGTCTGTCTGGCTGGGTGGAGCGCCCAACAATTCTCGAATGGATGAACCGCATTTGTTCAAAATTTGACCTTCGTAATATTTTGTTCAAGCTGAGATTAAGTTCGAAGATAAGCTATATCGGTGCACTCCTTCAGGTACATTCCCCATAAAGTTCGAAAATGTTCAGAAAAATTGTGCGCACGACAACTCTTGAAGGGAGTAACCAACCATACTTTGCACATCTTACTAGATGTAGATGAGGTTCCAATATGGACTATAGATTCACTCCTTCGAGTACCTTCCACGCAAAATTCCGGAAAAGTTCAGTTTAGGACCTTCGCTCGAATCGCTTTGATTTTTGTTGTAAGCACTTGTATTCGCTGCCCCCTTACGACGGTACAAGTTTTATCAGGGGTAAGTCAATACTTTCTGAGAAAATAACCTGATAGATGTAAAAAACCCACGATAACTCTCGAATGGATCTGCCGATTCGGTCCAAAATTTGGCCATAGTAATATTTTAATTATTTTGGGTGCCACCGTGGTGCAATGGTATGCACGCCCGCCTTGCACACAGAAGGTTGAAAAACTTCTCCATAAGTGGTGTCTTAAGGACACGCCGTTCGGACTCGGCGATAAACAGTAGGTCCCATATCATTGAGCTAAATATGAATCGGGGTGCACTCATTGATATGAGAGAAGTCTCCCTTGTCCCGTATGGGATGTTGTTGAACAATGTTTTTTGTAATATTTTGTCCGACCATAGTTTAAGTTCGAAAATGGGCAATATCGGTCCACTCCTTCGGGTCCCCCCCTCACAAAAGTTTAAAAATTTTCGCTAAAATTGTGCGCACGATAACTCTCGAAGGGGGTAACCGATTTATTTATTTATTTCGTCTATGGAATTCATTTCCTTACAGACTACAACAAATATGTAAATTGAAAAGTATTAAATATACTTAATCTAAATAATAGTGAATAAATTATATATACATTATATATTAGTTTATATGCCTTTTTAAGAAACGTTTAAATGATTCCCTTGGTGCATTAAAATCAACCATGGATATTCTATTAGGGGCATTAAAATTTTGCAAAGTCCCTGTAAGTGGACTATTTATTATATAATTTTGTCGATATAGTATATCTATCGCGAAAATATTGTATCCTCGAAGACTGCGACAAGGAACAGTGAAGGATAATTTATTTAAAATTGGTTTCCATCCCAATAAGTAAAATTTAATGAACGTAACGCCATCTTTAAAAACTTTTTCTGAATTCGTTCGATTCTGTAAACGTTAATTGCTGAATGAGGATTCCAAATCATAGTACAGTATTCTAATTTAGACCTCATAATAGAGGTAAACAAAGTTTTCATAGTATATGGATCCTTGAAGTCATTGCAGTGACGTCTAATGAAAGCTAGCATAGCATAAGCCTTCGGCACCAACCGATCTATGTGCGGAATAAACCTCAATTTATAATCAAAAACCACACCATAGTCTTCAATTTCATTAACTTTTTGCAAGGCCGTTGGGGCTATATGGAAATCATATTGAATAGGATTAAGCATTCTATAAAAGAAACGTGAAAACATTTCTTTACGTTTAAATTCAAACGATTGCGCTCACACCAATTAGAAAGCCTATACAAATCAGACTGCAATGTTCTGAAGTGTTCATGGGTTTTTGCACGACAAAAAATTTTAAATCGTCAGCGTATAATAAAAAGTTTGCATTCTGAAAACAAACATGAATGTCATTAATAAAAAATATTAAAGAATAGTGGGCCCAAAATACTTCCTTGTGGAACTCCTGAAGTCAAATAATAAAGTTCAGATTCACTTGATCCAATTCGAACTACACATTTTCTTCTCATAAGATATGACTCCAACCATTTGTAAAATTTTGAGTGAAACTCAAATGCATGCAACTTCTTCAATAGAATATCATGGGGTATTTTGTCAAAAGCTTTGGCGAAATCGGTATAAATTGCTTCTACCTGAAAGCCAGAAGCAAAAGAAGAAAGACAGTAATCTGTAAATACAAATAATTTAGACGCCGTTGATCGGCCTTTTTAAAAGTCATGTTGTTGTGTAATCATAAAAGACTTTAATGAAAAATACAGTTTTCCATAAACAATGTTTTCCAAAATCTTAGACACGACACTGAGTTTAGAAATTGATCTATACGACGAGACAAATTCCTTTTTACCGTTTTTAAAAATGGGGTCAATAAAAGAAAATTTCCATCGATCTGCAAATAAGCCATCCTTCAAAGATTTATTAAAAATAAATTTTAACGCATAGATAGAACGCAATTTTTAACTAAATAAGAACAAAGTCCATCAGCATCTTGAGTTGTGGATTTTTTTATACTATAAATGGCTTGAACTATATCATCATCGGATAGAAATAGATCACCAAAGTTTATGGAATTAAATACATTATGTGAATAACTTTCACCTCCATCATGGGTGTCAAAATTATCAAGGTTTGATTTGAAATAAGAAGCAAACAAATTTGCAATATCTGTCTTCAAAGAACATAGTTGACGGAATATCTAGTTTCCGCCTTTTGGATTTAATGAAATTCCAACAACAATTTGGATTGACTTTAATTTGATTTTCCATTTCAATTATATACTGCTTGTAAAGGAATTTATTTAAAAAATTAAATTCTTTCATAAAGAGTAAGCCTCTAGAGCATCAGAAGCACGAGTCTCTACATAAGATCTATATAATTTGTTCCTTTTGTTTTTTAAACGTCACAATCCTCTTGTATACCAAGGATGACTCCTTACTCTGGCAGCTTTCATCGGAATAAATTTATGATTCTATATTAAAATTTTCAGAATTATTTAAAAAGTTATACAATTCAAGTTCCATAATAATTGCGGAATGATGAGCATTATTAGGAGAAAAAGAGTCTATACATTCACACATAAGAAATGGTATTTTGCCTTGCAAATATGGCATAAAATAACATTTGTTTTTGCTGATTTAAAGCACTTGGCAGAGTTTTTGGCAGAGTAGTCATTATGCACGTCTTAACGATTTTAATATCAGCGACTGGTCCACACTTTGCACATCGTAATATTTCTACGAAACATAAATCATGTTCGTATATGAACTATATATGTCAACTTCTTCTGGTACCTCTCAGACAAAATTTCGGAAAAATGCAGTTTAAGGACTGCTCTCGAGTCAAGCTGATCTTTCATGTAACAAAATGTATTCGCTGCCCCCATTACTACGGTACAAGGTTTTTTTGGGGCAAGTCCATACTTTCTGCGAAAAAAAAAACCCGAAAGCTGTAAAAATCCCTATGGTACCATGTTTAGTGGCTGAAGCGCACCCAATACCCCACCTTGGTGTATAGTCAGCCCCTAGCAGTAACAAGCTGAATTCAACTCCAGAACTGTAATACTCAAGGTTCAGGTGGTATGAAGTGAGAGCGAATTATATTGTATTGATTAAAGCAAGCGAGTGACTTCAATGCATGACTGGAGGTACTGTTAAGTTTTTACTGGTTCACTGCTACTTGTCAAGTTACGGACGGACACACCTAGCCATCTCAACTCAGCTCGTCGAGACATTCATTTTGCAATATATAAAGGTAGGTCTACGACAATTATTTCAAAGTGTTACAAACATTTGAGCCAAAACCAACTTATAGTACCCACACCGCATAGTGGTGTAGGGTATGATTAGTAAAGCTATTTTCTACGAACATTTCGAATGCAATGAACGTAACCCCCATTCTTATTCTATTCTCTGCTTAATATAATGGGTTTTATAGCCCAGTATAAACGGCTTATCGAACATAGGACGACACCGACCATGGGACGTACGAACGTTTGATAATCGGATCATAATTGTCATATGTATATAGTGAACTTCAGAAATTCATAGGCATATGATAGATCCTAATATGAAAAATTAATTTTACATCAAAAGAATGTTCAGAAAAGTTGTGTATTACTTACAATGAATATGTAAACTAAATTACAAACAAAAAATCTTAACAGATGTGTTCATATTTAGGGTGTTGGGAGTTACCTTCTACACGCAGAGAAAAAAATATGTTTGATCCAACAATATTCCAAGAGCAAAATATGTGTTGTTAACATATTGTTGGATTCCTTATGGAGTATTGTGAATCCAAAAATAGTTTGTGTCAACTGAACAATATTTCTCTCTTTTCTTCGAAAGTTTTTTCTCTTCTCTCGCTATTCGATGCCGTGTTGAAAAAACAATTTTGGTGAGTTGTGGTGTTTGTATGACATGCTGCCTTTATCTTTGTTTTTGTGTGTATGTATACCAACTCTTGTTTTTATTTGTTTCTGTTTTGTTTCATTCTTCTTCTTTATTTCATTCTTCTTTCCTTTTCTTGTTTGTTATGGTGTTTAATTATTCCTTATGTTGTGGTGGCTGCTTGTGGCTTTTTGTTTGTCTTTGTTGTCAGCTAAAGTAGCAAACCATGTATTGCGTTCATCAATGCTCGTAATATTATACGGGATATTTATATCAAAGTTGTGTGGAAAGTGTATATGAGAAGTATATACACTCAAATCAAAAAATTTAGTATCTGGTTTTCAGGGTTGACAATATGTTTTGTAAAGAATTTAGATTATGATTGTTCCTACAATCGGTATTGTTAACGATTTTTACAATATTGCGGAAATTTGTTTTCTATGTTCGGAACAAAAGATGGTATTTTTGGATTTGGATTACAATGTTTATACAAAACAAACACATTTTTGGAACCAAAATAGATATTTTTGTTCCAACAAAACCGAAAAATATTTTTCTCTGCGTGTATGTAGTATATTTTATGACGTGCAAACCCCGCCATGCGTTAATGTCTTATGTATAATAAATACCATAGACGGACCTAATTAAAAATATAACACTAAAACAATTCTGGGAGCCGTTTTCGTTTTATTTATACTTATTATAAACCATCAAATTGAAACCACCGTGTATATTAATACGCTCCATGTTACCTACAACGTGTGATGCAAATACATGTGTATGTACATCCACTCCGTTTCATTTCAATAGCATATTTTTATTTTCTACTTTGTTTTAGTTGACATTCGTCGAATATCTAGGGCTATGTTTATATATCCTGTTCTGTACTCTTATGAAGTATCATTCAACAAAAAGTGTTGCGTGGTTGAAAATTGAAATGGCTTTTTTTGTCCCAATTTTAAAGATTCGTAACAGCAGCATTCAAAATTTGCATTTGTAATCAAGTTAGTGAAACCCTCTATACCATACAAATTTTGGGTTTTATTGAAAGCCAAGGTGAAGTGAAACTTTCACCAGATCGAATGTATTTATGGTCTCTTCAGAATTTTGCGGCCCTTTTTGGACATTTGAAATTGCCGACAAAAATGTGGATTAGGAATTAACTGCACTAAGACACCAATGTTGAACTTTTGTGGGGGAGGCAGGGACATACGCAGGATTTCATTTCGGGGGGGGGGGGGGGGGGGGGGGGGTGCGCCCAACTTGACCAAAAATGATGAAAAATTCAAATGTTGTGTAGCGTTACGTAAAGCTATTTTAAGGGGTTATGGCCACTTATAAGTATCAGAAAAGCCATTTTCATGCATTTTTTATAAGAAATCTATTTTTATCTTTTGAATAATCTTTCTGACAAATGCCCGACTATAAAGCACTGTTTTACTAAAGCAGTTTGCGGTACCCACTGTTGTTTAAAAAAGAATAAACCGATCAGCATATATTTTTGTGCGATCATTACGAACCTAATAATCTTGTCCATTATCGAAACGGAATTAAAAAATCAAATTTTAAAAATTTTTAACAGTTAAAATCAAAATTTCGATTTAAAAAAACACACTGTAAAAAATTGATATTTTTCGGACTCCGTCAGCAGTTTTTTAAAGACTCTCTCGGTAAGCACATGACTTATGTGTATAATAGTCCCACAAAAACATATAAAGACCGGAGCATCCGTTTTCGAGCTACAGTTGGACCCGCTTTCAAAAGTGTCATTTCGAGGAAAAGACGTTTTTAGATTCTATGCTACATACAGAACACAATAAATGTTGCCCTTCGATAGCTAATATCGCGGTAAATTTTTGCCCGATGGACTGAAAATTTTGGCACATATTCTATTCTACATTTACTTTAAAATGAGCCAAAAAAAAATCGATTTTTCGAATTTTATATGAAATATTAGTACAAAGTATAAAAATTCAATAGAAAGAATTCATAATATTTAGGAGACAATTTTTAAATTTACAGAGTAGGATATTTAGAATTAACAAGTGAGAAAAGGCTATAGTCGGTACGGGGCCGACTATGTGATACCCTACACCACTACCTCTGCGCATTATCTTTTCACTCGAAAACATTTCTTTTAGGGAGATACGAAAGTTTTCACCTATGTGGCTTTTATACCAAATGACTTAAGGGAAACTGAACCAAAATAATTAATATTTAATTTTTTATATTTGACTACTATCAACATCACCAACATCAATATGCTTCTATCTCTGTGAGAAAATTTCGTGATGATCCGATCAAAATTCCGACCTGTAGTGTGATTGCACAAAAAGTGGAAAAAAAAGGGATGTATTACCGACTATTGCGATATCTCTATTATTTTACCACCTACGCCAACTTACTTTGCATAATTTTAAAGATGGGATTTTTTACTTTCTCAGTCAGGCTTTGCTTTTAGATGGTCCCCAACCAAAGGTGTGATATCCGTCATTATTATTAAAATCGCAAAAATTAAAAATTGGGTTTCATTTGCGACTATTGTGATATCTTGTTTGTTTGATCACCCACGGGAACCTACTTTACATCATTAGAAAGGTGATATTTTCTACTTTCATTGTCAGGTTGCACTTTTGGTATACGCCATACAGAAGCTGAGATATTCGCTTTGGAAGAAAACGTTGTATTTTTATCCACATAAGTTTTTTGCCCACTCCGACCCCTAAATATTATCCGACCATCACCAAAATCAATAGGCTTCTTCCCCTCCGGGACCCCCATCAACATCCGAAATTTCGTGACGATCCGATCAAAATTGCGACCTGTAGCGTGATTACAAGGTTTACATGGACAGACGGACAGACGGACGGACTGACGGACGGACACACATAGCCAGATCGACTCAGCTCGTCGAGACATTCATTTTGGTATATATAAGTATAGGTCTACGACCATTATTTCGATGCGTTACAAACTTTTTGGCCAAAACCAACTTATAATACCTTCCCCACATAGTGGTGTAGGGTATAAAAATAGCCGAACGTGGCCCGGTTCGGTAAAGTCGCCATGTAAAATTTAAGCCCCGTTTTCAGTATATTGAAGTTTTTAATCATACGGGCTCACGTTATAGTTTATCGTAGAATCTTACAACCACAAAGAATTTCCGTGGTCTTTGCTATAACAAGATTTTTACTATTTCGATGATATTAGCCTAATTTTCAAGAATATCGGCTGCCGTTGACGTTGATATTTTTCCAAATGAAAACAGTAAGAAAAATTTAACAGTTTTAGAGATATGGTGCGAAATCTATACAAATTATGGCCTCAATTTAAAATTTGAGGTAATAAATGTAGTTTTTCCAGTTCAATATTTGTCAAAAAGTTTTTTCTGACCCTTATCTACAAATTTGCTTCAGAGGTCAGAAGAAGATTTGCATTGGTTTCAGAGATATAGCCCTGAGTTGCTTTAAAAAGTCGATAGTTAGCAATGTTTAGAGGGGGGCATAAAATCCAAGCTGGATCTGACTCAACAAAACGGAACTAGGGCTTTTGTACTTTGGGTCTGTACTTTCAAAAATCCTTACTTCAATTTTCTTGCACAAGAATACCTTAAAAATGCTGCACAGTGTTATTTACCGGAAGAGATAGAGTCTGATTCAGGATTATTTTTTACTTTTATTATAATGTTAAAGAAGAAGCATTATATTTTTTTTTAATTGGACTCGACACTTTGACAAACACTTTGATGGACTTTGGACAAACACTTTGATGGACTTTGGACAAACACTTTGATGGACTTAGTTCTATATAGTTTTGACAAATAGCAATCGATCCTTATTGAACCCCACTTAATTATTGGTTATAATAAGCTAAATAATTTTAGAAATGGATCTTATTTTGAGAGACGCTCCTCTCGATAGTTACCGCGCCCATAAGCTATTTTAGTTGGTTACCGTAGCATTTAGAGCTTTGTCAGGAAGCATGAACTTGTCCACGAAAACTAGGATATCGCTGTAAACAAGACTACAAAATGTCCAAAGGATCCTCAAACAGTCTTTAAACTGCGGTTATGTTAGACTTGTATGAGTGACCTGAAGATGTTGTCCAAACATATTCTCTTGGAACTTGATGTACTTTTGGACCGAATCGGTTAGTCCCTTCGACCATTTTAGTGAAAATTGCGAACTTTTATGGCGGAGGTACCGATATGACTTAAATTTAATTTGGACAAAACATTACGAGATCCATAACTTGGACCAAATCGGTTGATCCGTTCGAGAGTTATCATGAGTTCCAACCTGCCAGATAAACAGAGATACAGACTGATGGACGGTCGTAAGTACTTCCATCATGTCTGAAACGGATTTTGTCCAAACATATTTATGTGGAGTATAAAATCATTATTTTGATGAGACCTACATATTTGTATCGTATCCTAGTGTATATAATCTCGTAACCTTAAAGTCTGAGGCTACAATTATACTTCGGTGATGATAAGGAAAAAAATTAAGTGACGCACAAAAATTCATTTGTCTTCATTATTTTCTCATACTGTTTAGCAGCAAATTTGTCTAAAATAGAATTACAAAATTTTGGCGATGGCAGTAACACAAATTTCTAATTGGTTTTCAAGATGTAGTCCATGAAGGACCGACCCTTCATACATTGTATCCAATAGACATTTTTCCTATACTTCACTTCCCACAATACTGAACTCGTTATTTTTGTTGTTACAGGATGAGTTTTAAGCCTCGAGAGCTCTATATAGTTCGAATATGACATAAACTTGGAGTACATTCATTAAGGATTCGAATTTGATAGTGGAATGATATGACATGAAGAAGTAATTCAGATTTCATTGGAAGTTTCTCCCAAAAACAGCATACTAACAAAAATGTTTAAAATATTTTCTTACAAAACTTGTTAATGATGTACATTTTCTGTTCAGAAACTTAAGAAAATATAAGCTTTAATTTGAAATCTGCAAACATACAAACATTTTTATGAGAAAAAAATATAATAACTAGTTACAGCAGCTTAACAAATTTTGTTCGACCAAACCATTTCGGGGGGGGCCCGGGCCCCCCGTGCCACCCCCCTGCGTACGTCCCTGGGGGGAGGTACCCTTAGGGAGGACCGATAAGGGCCATTTTAGAAGTTTAACTAAATTTTGACAAAATATTAGGAGATCCAAAGTTTGGACCAAATTGGTTGCGCCATTCAAGTGATATCGTCCTAGCATTTTATTGACGGACCGGTATTGCCCCATGAAACTAAGTTTGGCTATAATATGACGAAGACCAAATGTTGGACCAAATCGGATGAACAGTTCGAAAGTTATCGTGCTCTCCGACCGCCACATGTGGTGACATAGGGATTTTTTACACCTTTCGGCCTGTTTTCCTAAGAAATATGGACTTGCCTCTGAAAAACTTTTACCATCGTAATGGAGGTAGTGAACGCAAATCGCTTTAACAAAAATCAAAGTGATTCGAGAGCAGGTCTTAAAGTGAACTTATCCGAAATTTTGTGTAAGAGGTACCAAAAGGAGTAGACAAATATAGTCCATATTCGAACCTGATCTATATCTGGTAGATATATAAGGATGTGCAAAGTATGGATTACATCGGTTACTCCCTTCAAGAGTTATCGTGCGCACAATTTTTCGGAACATTTTTGAACTTTTGTGGGGGAGGTACCTAAAGGAGTAGAGCGATATGGCTTATCTTCGATATGGCTTATCTTGTTTGGACAAAATATTTAGAAGGCCTTTTGGCTTTTTGCACCTTTCAGGCTATTTTCTCTGGAAGTATGGACTTGCCCCTGATGAAACTTGTACCGTCGTCTGGGGGGCAATGATTACAAGTTGTTGCAACAAAACTCAAAGCGATTCGAGAGCAGGTCCTAATCTGAGCTTATCGAACTTTTGTGGGGGAGGTACCGGAAGGAGTGGACCGATATAGCCCATCTTCAAACTTAAACTAAGTTTGGGAAAAATATTACGAAAGCCAAATTTTAGACCGAATCGGTTAATCCATTCGAGATTTATCGTGCGCTCCAGCCAGCCAGACAGACGGACGGACATTGCTAAATCAACTCCAAATTGTCTGAAACGGATTTACTTGGGGTCTAAAACCATTATTTCGATGGGGCACATTTTGCCCGTACGAAAGTTTATATACCCTCGTTAGCATAAATGCAGAGGTTATAATTAAAAAAGTATATAACGGGACTTTATGGAAGCAACACTTTCTTTGAAAGATACTTCATAAGAGTACAAAACAAGATATATAAACATATAGCAAAATATTCGACGAATGTCACCTAAAATGAAGTAGAAAATAACAATCTGAAATGTGCTATTGAAGTGAAATGGAGTGTATATACATATGTATGTACAATATAATAATGGATTTGATACCGCATATATTTTTTCTTTTTTTTTTTTTTTTTTGTTGTTATTACTTTTTTTCCTATTTTTCATTTCACTATTCGTTGCATTGTTGCAATCTAATCCCTAGTGCGTGACTCAAAATCGAGAAACTGATACTATCCTCTTTGATATTCAAATAAATATGAATGCCACAAAACCACTATTGACAAATGCATTTCAGCACATTTCCCGTTTATTCAGTTGCGAATTATAAATTTGTCGGATTATAAATTAAACAAAATTATGGATTGCATAAATAAGGCCACGACAGGCCAGGCCAGGCCATGCAAGCAAAAAAACATTATCCCAACAATTTAATCAAAAAGCAACATTTGATACAGAGAACGAGATTGAATTTATTAACTTCCGATTTAATTTTATGATTTTCCACATATCAAAAATGTAGATAGAAATTGTTGTATTGACAACAAATTGCCAGTGATTTGTGTTTCTAAGCACATAGATTTTCGTTAGTGGCCATGGAAACCGGATCATATAAAAACTGGCAGCTTGGTATTAAATATACAGTTTGTCAAGTAATTGTTTTCGAACCAAGACAACTATCATTTTTCTGTATTAATTAATGAAACAAATACTGATAATTGTCATTAAAATGTCGGGTTTTTTGCAAAAATTTGTTGGACGATTTATTTAAGACAAGACAAGATGTATAAATAAAAAATTAACCCACGTAGTCCAACAAAAAATAACGAAAACCAATAACTACATGTAATGCACGTTGTCAAATAAATGTTTTCGAAATGTAGTGGAGGTTTAAAAATACCCCATATTTTCGGTAAATACTTGAAAATCATGACAATTTATAAATTGTATTGTTAACAGGGATTAAATCCTAACATGTATCAACACTTTTAGGCATTGAATATCCGTACTAGGATAGTTACCATATGGACCAAGTTAGTACCAGTACATGTAAACAGAGGGTCCTATAGTTCTTAAACCGGGAATATCTGAAGACTAAGACGTTTTATGAGTTTCTTTAGTTCACTGGGATTGATTGTCATCAACAAAAATAAATATTACTTTCAGAATAATTAGATCTAGTAAAAAGGTACCAGGTTATATAAACAGTAAATGAGACCATCTGAATTCATAACCAGGGCTTCAGATTTGTTTATTTAACTCAAATTGAATTAAGGGATAAGGCAATTCTCTAAAACAAACCAAAATATGACATAAAACTACAAAAATCGCTTAGAAATACATATGCAAGACATTGTCAGTCTATACTGATTTTATAATAGACATCCGATTTCAACTATTTAGAGCCAGTTCAGAGGAATTCTCTAAGTTTTTGGCTTCTATGGTAACACCGAATCATTATTTTTCCGTTAGCATTATTTTCCCCTTAAAAAATGCTACAGTAGTACTGCAGAGTACGCGAAATGTGTCCAATAGGTCTAGTATGAATTCCTGAAAATTGTCGAAATCTGTACTCCATACATTTCTAAGCAATATTAGTCTCCTACTGCCATATTTCCGATTGTTTCGTGAAATGTCGTTATCTCTTAATTAATTTTACGTGAAACAACAAACTTCGGTGCCCTGTATTGAGATACAGTTGGTCTCATTTACTGCTTATATAATCTAGTACCTTTTTAGTTTATCTGGCAACCCTCGTGATCTAATTATGCTGGACCTAACATTTATTGTAGTTGATGGCAGTCCATCCTGATTAACTAAACAAACTCATAAGACGTCTTGGTTTTTAGATTATCCGGTTTAAGACCCAGGGTCCTGTTTACATGTAATATGACCTCGTACTCCTTTGGTCCATATGGTAATCCTCCTAGTACAGATATGCCTAAATGCCTAAAATTGTTGATATTTATCAGTATTTAATCCCTGTTAAGAATAAAAGTTATAAATTGTCATGATTTTCAAGTATTTACCGAAAATATGGGGATTTTGGAACCTACACTACATTTTGAAAACATTTATTTGACAACGTCCATTAGTTGGTTTTAGTTATTATTGTTGGACTACGTGGGTTAATTTTTTATTTATACATCTTGTTTTGTTTTAAATAAATCGTCCAACTAATTTTTGCAAAAAAAAACCGACATTTTTATCACAATTATCAGTATTTTTCATAAATTAATACAGAAAAATTTTAGTTTTCTTGGTTCGAAAACAATTACTTGACTAACTGTATATCTATGAGGCAATTTAGCGGCGATTTTGTACAACACTTCAAGACTCAGACTGGTTCAATTTTATTCATGTATAGATTTTGGCAATTATAACAGTCGTATACTTTGTAATTAAAACCACCAATGCGGAAGCGACGCCTTTTCAGTTTAGCGATGGAACATTCCATGTGTATAGACGAAGGTTCATCAAGATCTATTATTCCATCATGGGCCTAACCATAAAATTAATTTCGGTTCGGCAATGTTCCCTTTTATGAAATCATCTAAAGTACAAAACCGGTTTGGACTGAGACAATATTTAATTAAACATGTGAGTTCTAACTACGACAAACACAATTGATATTTCAAATAATTTAGGCTGCTGTCTGCTTTACGGCATTTCATTATTGGCATTGTTATTGCATATCATTAGGGGCCAATTGGAAGTATTTTTTTGGCATGTGTGGGAATATGTGAACACATACATGCAAAGACTACTTACATACATACATACATCCGGCTGACGTGATAAATGGCGATTAGCCTAAATAGTGACAACAAGTGGGAACAACGGCGAGCGCAACGCAACACCAGCCGTTGCAATAATACAGACAATGAAACGATTTTGCTTTTAGCTTCGAATGTAATTAAAACCAAATAATTTAGTTTTAACAATTTTCTGTTTATTTTGCATTCGGCTAATGTCATTAACACATACATGTGAAATTGCAAATAAACGACACAGACAACGATTTATTTAAAAATTAACAAAGCATAAAATTAGGACAATTCCTTCTACACCGACTGTATTAATTTCTACGGCTCTAACATATTGCTGGGAAGAGCCAGCCAGGTTGTTAGCTATTGACCTCGCAATGGCATTAAACTACCAACAGATGTTCGAAATGTTATGCCTAAAACAAAACAACAACTAATTCTATAAGTGCAAAATCATAAATGCGGTTTATATACAAAATACATCCAATAATTGGCAGCCAACAAGCCGCAATAGAATACCAACAAAAGAAACAATTTCCACTTTGTTTCGCCTTCCCACAGGACAGAGAATAGGAAAAACCTACACACGCACAAAATGAAATCTAATTATAAGCGTTTTATAACAAACCAAATAATTATATGGTCAGCATTAAAATAGTTGCAACAACGCGAATAAAAACAAAACAACATATTTAACCCTCCGTTTAGCATTTTGGTTCATTGTAGCCAAAACTAAATTATTGTTTTTTTTATTTTTAACAAAATAATTACTATAAATATTATTAATTGTAATATTTAATTAAACACGTGTGTTTAAACAGGCAAAAAAACTCAACAATATACAAAATTAAATAATATTTCAATTAGCATCGATGGAATAAAAACTATACAGAATATTTAATAACAATACCAAAAATATGTTTTTGGATAATAACCAAAGCACTTCGGGGAGAAGGATAAAAAATGCATTATAATTTATGTAGTTTGATGACAAGTGGTTTGCCAATGATATTCGAAAATTAAAAAAAAAACAAAACAAAATTAATAAAAACCCTTTATGGACAATGAACATAATTCGCACAAACCATGAGTATCTTTTTTCGGGAATATACAATTCCATTACATGAAGTTATGTACACGCCGAGAAAAATATTGTTCATCGGATAATATTTGAGGAACAAAGTAACAAAGGAAAGATATTGTCCGATTCGATTGGTTGGATGTGTGACACTTCTCTAGATATATATTTTTAACATACAACTTCTTTAGTTATGATAGCTCAACCTATTATATTAATCAAAAATATCACAAGTAATGATATAATTCAACAATCAATAAAAATATAGCATGAGACCGGCATTTTAATTTCAGCAAATTTTTTCGGTATCCAAAAAACAAGTGAGCCAAGGCTATAGTCGGGTCGGGGCCGACTATGTGATACCCTACACCACAACTTCTGTTCATAAGCTTTTGACTAATAAAATTCAAAATATTAAAATTGGGATAGCTTAGCGTCTTTGCTCTGAATGTCTTCATTAACACAGTTCAATTTTTTGAAACGCATTTAAGTGCATCGACAGTACAACCCAAATAAAAAATGGAAATGTGGGATGTATGCCAACCATCACTAGACTTCTTTCTCTGTTAGATCCCCATCAACCCCGAAAATTTCGTGAGGATCCGATCAAAATTTCGTAGTGTGATTCCACAGAAATGGAAAACGGGATGCATTACCGACTATTGCGATATCTCTGTTGTTTGACCACCTATGACAACCTACTTCACATCGTTGTAAAGGTGATATTATCTACTTTCCTTTCCTAATACAGAATATCTCCCTTCTGTATTAGGTATATCTAATACAGAAGGGAGATATTAACTTTGAAATAAAACGTTGGTCTTTTTTCCAAATATTTTTTTTTTGTCACATTCCGACCCCTGAACGATATCCGACCATTATCAAAAATCAAAAGGTTTTTTCCTCTGTGGGAACCCAATTACACCCAAAATTTCGTGACGATCCAATTAAAATTGCGACCTGTAGCGTGATTTCCAAAAAAGTGGAAAAATGGGATGTATTACCGACTATTGCGATATTTCCGTTATTTGGATACCTACGCCAACCTGCTTTACATCATTGTAATGATGGGATTTTTTACTTTCATTGTCGGACTTTGCTTTTGGAAGGTCCCGAACCAAAGCTGTGATTTTCGTCATTATTATTAAAATCTCAAAAATGAAAAGTTGTGTTCTATTAGCGGCTTTTGCGATATCTTCGTTGTTTGAACACCTACGACAACCTACGTAACATCGTTGCAAAGGTGATATTTTCTACTTTCATTAACAGGGCTTTTGATATACCCCTTTTAGAAGCGGAGATATTTGCTTTGAAATAAAGTGTTGACTTTTTCTCCAAATAAGTTTTTTGCCCATTCCGACCCCTGAATATTATCCGACCATCACCAAAATCAATAGGCTTCTTTCTCTGTAGGATTCCCATTAGCCCCCAAAATTTCGTGACGATCCGATCAAAATTGCGACCTATAGCGTGATTACAAAAAAATGAAAAAATGGGATGTATTACCGACTATTGTGATATTTTCGTTATGTGGTCACCTACGCCAACCTACTTTGCATCACTGTAAAGATGGGATTTTCTACTTTCATAGTCAGACTTTGTTTTTGGACGATCCCCAACCGAAGCTGTGATATTCGTCATTATTATTAACATCGCAAAAATAAAAAGTTGGGTTCTATTAGCGGCTATTGCGATATATTCGTTGTTTGATCACCTACGAGAACCTACTTTACATCATTAGAAAGGCGATATTTTCTACTTTCATGTCCAGGTTCAGCTTTTGGTATACCCCATATTGAAGCTGAGATATTCGCTTAGGAAAAAAACGTTGTCTTTTTCTCCAAATAAGTTTTTTGCCCATTACGACCCTTAAATATTATCCAACCATCACCTAAATCAATAGGCTTCTTTACCTGTGTGACCCCCATTAACCCTCAAAATTTCGTGGCGATCCGATCAAAATTGAGACCTCTAGCGTGATTTCCAAAAAAAGTGGAAAAATGTAATGTATTACCGACTATTGCGATATCTCCGTTATTTGGTCACCTACGCCGACCTAGTTTACATCATTGTAAAGATGGGATCTTCTACTTTCATAGCCAGGCTTTGCTTTTGGAAAGTCCCCAACCAAAGCTGTGATATTCCCCAGCAAAATAAATTGGAAGTAGTGCAATGTGGATTAGTTCTGTCACGGCATGTTTTGATGCAGTTCAACTGGAGGCACTCCAGTCCTCACATTTTAACCGCATTTGGATGCAATCCAAAGAATCACATCCACTTGTCACATTTTAACAACATCCGGATGCAGTTTAGCGAAGTCGTGAAAAAGCCACTCCAATTCCTCACAATTTAACAGCATCCGGATGCAGTCCAAACGGAGTCGTGAAAAAGGCACTCCGTTCGCTACATTTTATTAGCAGTTGTTAGAGATCCCTACATGTACATAAATCAGTTTGTACATCTCTACAGGCAGCGGCATACATTTTCCAAAAAGAGTTAAAGCCCCCGGCACATACGGTACGTTGTGCGACGCGTTGCGCGTTGAAAACAACAACCACATGAAAAATGTGTAAGTGATGCCAAGTTTGTTCTTGAAGTTTTCATGTGGTTGTTGTAACACAACGCTCAACGCGCCGTATGTGCCGAGGCCTTAAGAGTGTTAACATTTCCAAACATTTGTTAATACAAACTAAATAATATTTGGTTTGGTTTTAGGACGCGCAGCTACCGTTGTTGGCAGCTACTTCACTCGGAGACCTTGAGGTCCATTGTGATCATCCTTAGAGAAACTGTGTGTTGTGGATGGGCTATATGTGATGATGATAGATGCTGGACTATTGCGGATTTGTTGTGAAGTTGAGTATGTAGGTGATGCTATGATGATGGGTGTGAGTTTATAGGTTATAATATTTATAATATTAATAATAGTATTTAATTTGTGAACATTTTTCCGGTAACTCACGAGAAGAAAATTTCCGAATGGAGTGCTGTTGGAGTACATGTCGAAATCTTAACTGGTGATGGGAAGGCAAGCCATTTAGCAAATGAAGTAAAAACAGTTCAGCTTGGAACAAATGGAGAACGGAGGAAACACGCATGTTTGCGATTGAATCCAATGGAGAATTTTCATAATTTGTGTTAAAATGTGTGTTCGTTTACTCAAAATTTGTACAAATTGTTACTGGATGTTGTTCGTTTACTCTACATTACAATGCAAAAGACCTTAGTCGATTACAAGAAGTTACTGGACTTGTACAAATTGTTGAGTAAACGAACACACCTAATGTAATAAAGTTCTTAATATTTTTGTTTTACACAAATAATAAATGCATTTTATTTGTTCTGGCATATTTTGTAATGGCTTGCACAATTTCCGCAGAATGCCTGTATCAAAACACGTGCTTTGGACTGCCTCCTATTCTACCCCAAAGGGTTAGGTAAAATGCAATACCAAAGGGTCAGTTAAAATGCAGTGCCAAAGGGTCAGTTAAAATGCAGTGCCAAACGGTCAGTTAAAATGCAGTGCCAGAGGGTCAGTTAAAATGCAGTGCCAAAGGGTCAGTTAAAATGCAGTGCAATGGAGTGCCTCTTTCAGTAGTCACGCTCTTGTAAAAATCATGAGTGAAAATGCATAATTTGATGCACTTCCAGATCACTTGTACATATCATTTAACTGCCTCTTTGGAGGCAAACTTTTTGCTGGGTCGTCATTATAATTAAAATCGCAAAAATTAAAATTTGGGTTTTATTTGCGACTATTGTGATATCTTCGTTGTTTGATCACCTACGAGAACCCACTTTACATCATTAGAAAGGTGATATTTTCTACTTTTATTGTCAGGGTTTGCTTTTGGTATACCCCGTATAGAAGCTGAGATATTCGCTTTGGAAAAAAACGTTGCCTTTTTATCCACATGAGTTTTTTGCCCATTCCGACCCCAAAATATTATCCGACCATTACCAAAATCAATAGGCTTCTTCCCCTCCGGGACCTCCATCAACATCCAAAATTTCGTGACGATCCGATCAAAATTGCGACCTGTAGCGTGATTACAAGGTTTAGATGGACAGACGGACGGACGGACTGACGGACGGACACACATAGCCAGATCGACTCAGACTCGCCGAGACATTCATTTTGGTATATATAAGTATGGGTCTACGACCATTATTTCGATGCGTTACAAACTTTTTGGCCAAAACCAACTTATAATACCCTCCCCACATAGTGGTGTAGGGTATAATGAGTTAGAGAATCCCACTACAGAAATACTATACATCGGCAAATATACCACTATTCCACAAAGTTATCAGCATCTAGCCACTCACCTCTGATATGTCTTATGAGCAGAATAGCCACCAACGTAAAGATCCTATCTTACTATGTAGTTGGATGTGTGTGGCTTCGTTAGACATCATGTTTCTACTCCCCCTAGGTTATGATCGCTCAATTAGTTATATTAATTAAAACATAGTTTTTATTATCACGTCGACAATTTAACTTTGGGCCAATCAGGTCATTTGTCCCTTTAAAAATATATTTGATCACTTTTACAATAGAAAGTTTTCGACCAATATGTCAAAGGTCCCTTTAAAATGTGTATGATCATATCAAAAATTTGTTTTTATTTATTGTTGTCGTATTAGGACGAAGGTAATTTATTTGTGAAAGTTTTACTTAATTGAATTAATCGAGCAATCATGATGAAAGGAGATTGTATTGAAAAAGTGATATCTGTCGAAGCCACACACGTCCGAACAATATGCTAACGATCTCTTCTTTGGTGGTTAATCCACCTCATCAGGCATTTCAGATGTGGTGCTAGAAAACAGATTTGGTCCATACTTTCTTGACACATCAGACATAGATTAGGTTCGAATATGGACTATATCGGTACAACATTCCTTTGTCGCAAAATTTCGGAAAAATGCAGTTTAAGACCTTCTCTCGAATCGTTTTAATTTTTTTACAACAGGTTGTTCTCGGGCCCACTATATGGCGGAATGAGTTATTTATAGGGGCAAGTCCCTACTTCCTGAGAAAATTGCCAGGAAGCTGTACCACCACCATGTGAGCACGACATCTTTCGCACCAAGCTTGCATATCTTAGTCCGAACTTTGTATATCACAATATTTCTGCAAATTTTATGTAAAGTTAGAAAATATAGTTCGCTAAAATGGTACAAGCGGTATCTCGGAGCAACCGATTTGTTCTAAACTTCGGATTTCGTAATATTTGGGCCAAACTTCGTTTAAGTTCCACTCCTCTCACAAAAAATTTTCAAAATTTTTGTTTATGTGGAGTTTAGGGATTCTCCAAAAATGGAGAATTTAAGGGAAGCTACTGTTTGTAGTGTTGTTTAGTGCGATATTATGTTTTTTGTTGACAGGTCTATGCTTTTTGATATAATGTCCAAAATCTGTAAGTTATACGGTGATAAACTTAAAATTTATCTATCGAAAGGAATGACTTCCAAACTATTAGCCATTTTCAAAACCATCTACGTCGGTCCATTAATTCGTGTATCGCTCCGTAACACTTTTTAATTCAAATCCGTAACTATGTCGCCAAGATCACACGTACCTAGTTTTGGGGAAAAGGATTTTGCTTGTGTAGCCGGTATTCGATCTGTCCATAGAGCTTCAATTCACACATACTGTGTATATATCTCTGTCAGCAGAATTATCGAGTTACAAGTTTTGTCATCTGACAAAAGTGCATTAAACAGTCCTGTTGTGATATTCAAAAAGATTTTGTTCCTCAATTGCTCGTATTTCCGAACGAAGTCCTGCCGACTTCAGAACCTACACAAGGGTTCAAATTTCCACGAAATGTTTTGTCATGCACACCCAGCAAAAAAAGTCCTCCCAAAATCATGGGTTTCGTAAGGAATTTTTGGCAGCCGTAACTACTCTCAAACCCCCTTTCTACCCCACTAGAATAACTAGTTATTCTGTGGCCACTAGAAGTTGAAAAGTAAGGTGAAAACTAATTCTATTTTTAGACAGTTGATGTAGAGAATTTGTTTTTAATTTCATCACACATCTTACTTTTATTTTACTTCATTTTATTTCGCTGTCTGCCCGAATTGAACCCACGAACCCTCTAATTTCTAGCCAAAGACACTACACACTATGCCACGCACACGAATATTAAGGGTTGCTTAAGAACTTAAATGTGCAGTGCACATGTGCGCCACGAACTGTTATTTTTTAATTAAAAAAAAACAACCCTAGGATTTATAGTCGGACACACACTCACCGTGCCACCGTCGTCATTACTTAGTGAGGAGTAAAGTAAGTAGGTTTACCTTGTAAATTTTTTAAGAAGTAACCCATTACTTTTCAGATTACTTGTAATGCGAAAAGAAGCTTCTTTACATTACTTTGTAAAGGGTTACGTAATGACTACCGGATTTAAATTTTTGCTGGGTATTTGCATATTGTGTGCATATTTTGGCAATCGATTTTTGCATGTTGGCCGCGATAGTGTTCACTCCTTCAGCATTTAAATTATCGGCCTTTATTCATCATCCGCCATAACAAAGAATAGAATTCTATGCCGATTTTGCTTGTCTGGCTGGCTGTTAAAATCAATATTTATCTTTCAGGTTGATGGCTCAAATTTGGCATCCAACAGAATTGGTTTAAATTTCAAATTTTAGGTAACAAGGAGGTTCCTGAAAACTGTTAACAAAGTTTCACGTTTTCATAGCCCCTTTTTTAGATAGAGTCGGAATCGGAGTCAAACCAAAAGAATGAATTGCGTATAAATACTAGTTACCATGTTTAGCAGACAAAGTCACAAAAATAACATCCTTATATGCACTAACGTAGCATAATAAACTTAGGTCATAGCAGCTCAACTCGCAAGAGAATTAATCAAAAGCATTTTATTTGGCAGTTAGCTGCTTAAACTCCTATTTCATAAGTTTATGACTTTTTACACAGGTATAAGGTGTTTTCAAGTATTTAAAGGTCAAAAGCCTCAAAAGTCATCTTACGGACTATATCAAATCACATTGTTGACGTATTCCTTTTTTACTTTTTTAATGTATTTACTCGTACATAAATTTATGTATTGAACAGATCTAAGTCCGTAAGAGCTACATATATTGATAAGGAAATCTAGTACGCAATAGTTTCTAAAAGCATCCACGACTGTTTTAAACATATTTGTATATTTAAATGTATGTACATACATATATAAATTGAAATTTAAATTTATACAATTCATGTGAAATTGGCATTTTGGTGTTATTGATTATTCCATTAGAAATAACTAATTGATATGTTAAAACAATTGTAATCGCATACATTTAACATATGAATTTACGTAGCTAATTCGTTGGGGATTATTTAGAGATAATTATTTAGGCGAGTTGCATTGCATATTCAGCTGCTTCGCTCTATCTGTATCGAGCTCTTTATTCATATGCAAGCTAACCTCAAAATGAGACCATTTTCTCACACTAAATTTATGCAGGCGATTTTATTTATTTAAAACCAATACAATTTAGTAAATATTGTATGTATATTATTTTGGTTTTCACATAAAATAGCGTAAGTCCAATTTTTTTAAAGTGTTTAGAAGAAGAAAAATTCTATTTATTATAATTTTTAAAATGTAATAAAAATAATGTAAATGTATTAATCAATTTAAAAATGTTATTTTAACTAAAGATATCTTTTCTATAATTTTTATGATAACTTATATTTGCATGGGTGATTTGTATTTAAAAAAATTAAAATCTTTCTTTGTTTTGCCTTATTAAGCGAAGGTAATTTTATATTGATATTTGAATTAATTCTCTTTGGAGAAATCAGTAATAATTTCTGTTTTTTTTTTGTCACTAAAAAATTACTCTTTGGCTAAAAAACCGACTTATACTAAAGAAAGCTCTCCATAATTCAACCACGTCGCACCAATAACTCAAAAATACATAAGTCGACTTACTCTGTTCTGTGTGAAAACTACAAATATGTTTGTACGCGTTTATGTGTATACAAATCCCAACAAATAATCAATTACAAGAGAATGTAAAAATAATTTTAATTTTACGCTATAAAATATGCGTTTGTTGGTTGGGTCACATATGCCACCAAACATAGTGGGCAGGCGGTCGGCAGGTCGATTATATACATACATACATATGTATGTAATCAGGCGGAAGTATCGGAAGGATGTCAACGATGCAATGGTCTGTTAACATTTGCCAAATTGCAATTCTATGCAAATATCAAAGGACATATGTTAATTACAAATGATTAGCGAAATTGATACCTTTATCCTTAAACTCAAATGTGATTGTATTTTTAGTGTATGTGTGTGTGTTTGTGAATGAATTTGTATGTGTGTGTTACTGTGCGGTATAAACCAGGATATTAATTCAAATCTCTTTCATTTATTATAAATCAGTTGATAATTATCCAATGTTTTTGTATATTTATCACAAATTATAAACGAATGAGTGATTTTTCATAGACAATATCCGCAAGCATTGTACGTGAGTAGGCAAGCAGTAGAATTTCATATCTTTTGTAAGAGTAATTTAAGAAGTTATAAGTCTTTTTTTAATATGCTGTTGTGGAAAACTTCAATTTTAAATACATTTATATTATCATGTTCCCGTGGGTTTGGTAACACAATAAAGAACAGTAAACGTTTAAACAACCCTTAATATACGTACGCGTGGCACAGTGTTGGCGTGATCAAATCCAGCAGAGAGCGAAATAAAGTAAAGTATGAAATATGAAGTGTGTTGATATTGAAAACAAATTCCACTTCAACTGTTCTAAAATATAATACACATATTTTTAGCTTATTTTTTAACTTCTAGTGGCCATAGAACAACTAGTTATTCTAGTGGTTATAGAATAACTAGTTATTCAATACGACATGCCCCTGTTAAAATAATGGATTAGTACTTACAAAACTGGTTACGATTAACAAAAAGTACTATAAAAACCCATTATTTGGTAATGATATTTTTTGGTAACAAGGAATGTATTGGGTTTTATATTGTTGACTAGCAGACCCGGGTCAGCTTTGCTGGTCAGTCAATGTCAGACAGAGTTATTCTTTTAGGATTTTATATTTATCAACATATTTTATATGTAATGTTTAGGATTGATAATCGTCCCCGTATTTATCCTAACGCGATCTATTTATAAAAGTTTCAAAAACCGTTAAAAATTGTTATGTCAAATTATTCCGCTTATTTCGTATTTTAAAACAATATGCCCACCGAAATTTATAAACAAATATATAGCTTTTTTTACCAGAGGACATTCCTGAACATTTTCTGCAAATTTCACGAAATTAGGTTCAGTAGTTTTGGAGATATAACCTATTTTAAAAAGTAGGCGCGTCGGATCTTTTGGTCCCAAAAAAGTACCTATATTCTGAAATGCAACCAATTTTTAGCAAATTAATTTTCAAGCATGTATAATACATTGAAGAGAGTGGGCATTGTCAACAGTTTTCAAGATATGGTCGGGTATTTTGGCTCCAAATATAACCTAGGGTCATAGACACAACCCCATTGTCTCCCAAATTTAATGCTCAAACCGATATGGTCATAAGTTTTGCATATATAGCCTTAAAAAAAGACTTCTTGCCCCACCACCTTGGAATTCTTATATATATATATACATTTCCTCGGCAAACTTTGAGCATTTGATGCAAAATTCATGAAAATCGTTTCAGTGATTTTGGAGATATAACATATTATAAGAAGTAGGCATGTCGGGTTTTTTGGCCACAAATGCAATCATTTTTCGCAAATGCAACCATTTTTCGCAAATTAATTTTCAAGACGAGGTGTCCCCAATTTTTTCAAATATTTCGTTTTAAAAACCAGTAACGAAAGGATCATTACGGCCCGCCCGTAAAGTAACCTACACCACCATTATAATTTGACAAAGTTTTTTCTAGACCAAATTCCGTTAAATTTGCCAAATTTCATCAAAATATCTGTCCAATTTTGTGTTTGGTGCGTGGAATACATGAAATCGGGCGAAAATATATATGGGATCTGAACCTTTTTCAATATAATTTGGCAAATTTATTTCTGGATCAAATTCCCTCTTACATTCCAAATTGAAATTGGACATACATAAATGGCGTGTTCGGTGAATCAAATACATAAAATCGGTCGAAAAAATATATGTGAGCCATATCCGAATCTGAACCGATTCTTACCAAAATAAATATCAAATTATTTTATTGCATATTACTCCCGACGTTTCGTCTCTTTTTTTGGCGACTTCTTCTGGGAAATTCGTCTATTTACCCCTTGTTTTTGTAACTAATTTTTGTTCGTTCGTCTATATTCGTAACAATTTAGGCATCCATAGCTCTGCCCCCAGATGACATACAGATCTAATTTTTCTAATCGTAGACGCGTTCCATATTTAGTAAAGAAATCCTCATTTAAAAATCTACATTTGCGCTTAGGCGAGTAAATCGATCTACAAAATTTGACAATTCGTGTGAGAAAATTACAATAAAAGTAAACTTACAATATTATTTTTAAGACGAGTTTACATTGAACTAATGCTAGAACATATAATAAACTACACGACTTAAAAATTAATATATTTAATTTGTATATCTTAAAAATTAATATATTTAAGTCGTGTAGTTTATTTATTATATGTTGTAGCAATTAATCAGTGTAAACTCGTCTTAAAAATAATATTGTAGGTTTACTTTGTTTGTGATTTGTAAAAAAAATTAATTGTAATTTTCTAATTTTAAATAGATGAATTCCCCAGAAGAAGTCGCCAACAAAACGCGAGAAAAGTCGGGAGTAATATGCAATAAAATAATTTGTTTTATTTGCTTCAAAAACCAAAGGCCTTAAAGCTAAACATAAACAACATAATTAACATAAAAAATTGGCCAAAGAACAAAAGAACAATTACAAAATAAATATCGTTCGTCCTTTGGCAAAAAAAAAATGTTCTTTCACAATTTTCATGCGAATCGGACAAATAATGCGACCTGAACTTTGTTTACAAAAATACATGGACAGACAGACGCACATACGTAAATCGACTCAGATAGTGATTTTATGTATATTCCTAAAAGGAACTTTGGGTCTATCCAGCCTTGCCGACAGTTTTTGATCGGAAATCGTCAAAAAAATCGTCAAATCGTCAATAGAATTTGGAAAATCGTCAATATAGTCCAAAAGTAGGTTTGGTTACCTCTTAATGTGAATTTTCCGATTATAGTTATGATATTGAGACTGACTACATAAGATATACAAGCACAGCAGTAAAACTAATTTAATCTTACTTAAATACCGCCATAAAAAATCTTTCACCTGATGAGAGTTTCCTCTATGGCTATCGAGTTATCGACATGACTGGCTAACTGACCTCTTAAAGATCACAGAAAACTGGAGTCCTACATTTTTCACAACGAGGTAGACGATTTTCATCCATTAACAATCCTACAATTGCTAAGAACATTAAAAAAGCTCATAACGTTGTTTTCTTTAAATTCTTTCGTTAAATTTTGGTTAAAATATAGTTATCCTGTTTTATATCATGCAATTTTGTCTAACGTTAAAAATCGTCATTTCAGGGCATAAAATCGTCAAATCGTCATTTTCCAAATGTGGGCCAAAAAATCGTCAAAATGACAATAAATCGTCAAATTCGGCAACACTGCGGTCTATCTCATTTCCTTTTGCATGATACAAACTAATGGTCTTTAGATCCCAAATAAGTACGTTAGGTCGCAGAAACAACCCCCCTTTATCTCGCAAATTAATGTTCAAATCGATAGATTTATTCGTAATTTTTGCAAGTAGTGTTTTTTTTTTTAAACTAGATCATAGGGAAACTGCCCCGCCCCTCCGAAATTTTATAACATACACTGAAATAAAAATGTTTCATTGATTTTGAACCAACGCACAGTGGATCCACTTGTATGGAGAAAGTGGCCAAAAATATTTAGAGTGTAAAAATCAAGCCAATGTGCCGGTTACAGCTTTGTGCTGCTGCGAAGAGTGTTTTAAGAAACCACGAGCGTAATATTCTCCCCCCTTTCCCCTCTAGAGGGGGTATACAGTAAGAATTGTTTTATGATGTTAATACAAAATGACATGAACAAAGGTCCCGATTATCTTATGATGCAAAAATAGGCTTGGAGAAACAAAATAATCTCCAAAACAACATAAAATCCAACCAATTTTGCGGATTTGAAAAAATCAAAATTTTTGTCTAAAAATTGGTACAATTTTTAATATAGATATTATAGCGTTCTTCCTGGAAGGCACGTACCGCCAACGTAAGATAAATTTGGAAGAAGATTTCTTCATCTTGCCACTGATACCAATTATGCTAATGTACGTGGTAAGATAACAGAGTTATACGCTAATATATCCATAGGAACCCTATTCTAGGGCAGCTTTATTCAGCGCCCCACCATTTATAGTCTGGAACTAGATGGCAGCTGATTTAATTACTGAATAATCTTAAACCCATGAACTACTTTGGAAAATTATTCCCGAGGTGGGCACTGGTGGGCATCATGACTAAAACCTTAGGTCAAATTTAAGTATATGATCCAATTGGCATTACAAAATACACTAAGAAAATATGCAGCTAACTAGAAATCCACAACACACTAAAACATTATTTTTAATGAAAATCCACTATAACATTTTGCTATACGTATTAGTTTCGCGATATTTTGAATATATTTACTTGCACTTAAAATACAGGTTGTACTCACAACAAAAAATATTAGTCAAATGTTCCGAATTTTGAGGCTATTCTTAAGAAGATCGCGTTCGAATGAAACAAAAATTAATATATTTTTAAAAAGGTCCATGTCATAGCTGTCAGAGTTGCCAGATGTTGTACCAAAATTTTTACATTAATTTTTTTATTTTTGGCCAATGGGTGGATCCACTGTGCAACGTAGAGTTTCATTGAAAAAATGAAAAGTTTCATTAAATAACAATATTAAGTTTCTTCATTATTCCAATTAAATTTCCTCAATTATGTAATGATACTTCTTTATTAATTCAATAAAGTAGTTAGAAGTTACAATTCAATTATTTCTATGAAATTTTCACATTAATACTATGAAAAAATAATGAAAGTTATTTTATGAAACTCAATGAAATCTCTGCATTAATACAATGAATTCTTACGTTGGTTCAAAATCAATGACAAATTTCATACAACGTAATTTTCTTTCAGTGTATATAGCCTTTTTACCGGGGGATAACCCTCTAGATTCCAGTAAATTCGGTTGAGTAGTTTTGTAGATGTAACATATTTTAAAAAATGGCCGTAAAAGTAGGCTTGGTCAATTTTTCTTTCTGCAAAATCCTAAGTTGGACTATGTCGAATATTTAAAAAAAATCGAATCGGTTCAGTCGTTCTCAATTGATAGAATTAGCAACGAAAGACATATGATTTTATATATATTATTTTATATATATTTACCCGGACATACAAAATCTCAAAATCATAAACAAACTTCCAAAACTGTTGCCAGTATCCTACTATAAATAAGAATGGAATTTAAACCATTATTAATTGATCGAAATGCTGAAGTTTAGCTGTTCACCAAGAGTTTTGTTTCTCTTCAAGTCTATTATTCCTGCTTCGATTTCCCAAAACGGTGTGCTATATTATATTGAAAACGTAATGTTCATTTTTACTCACTGAAAACTTTTCCTAATTTTATAGTATACTCTTAGGCAATAGCTGCTGAGTAATTCATAGTATTTTTTATATCAAAAAAAACGCTCTTAAATAAATATACAACAATACCTATGGACCAGTTCAGAACTGAATTTTACATACTTGTTTTTCTCTATTTGATGTCAACTTATGTTAAATTTTAGGTTTCCATACAATTTAATGTATTCGAATAGATTTTAGCATTAAGTTGAGTAGATTTACCAAAACCCCTAAATTTAACAAACATGATAACAAGATCAACAACAAATCCCTAAACCAAAGAAACATAAACTAAAATTAAGATAAGTCCATAAATAAAATAAAAATAAAAAAATACAAAAAAGAACACAACTGCACTCAATGTCATATTTATTCATTTATCTAAATGCAGATGGATATTTTTACTAAATTACCAAAAACTAAAATAAAACAGAAAACTAAAACAAAAACAAAAAAGCATAGGACCCTACTCTTCCCCCTGTCCCAATAGAACAGATAACAAATCAAACACCAACACAAATACAAATACATAAATCTCTCAAGTTATTTGGCATCAACAGTTAAGAAGCAGTACATCTGTCGTCCGTCTGCCTGTTTTGTAAAAAATAGAAAGGATTGCATATTTTTTGTTTATTTCATAAAGTATAATGCGATTATATAGAGATATACATGCAGTTTGTTGCATTCTTATGCAACCATACATACATAAATATGTACATTCATTCATAGCTATATAGAATACTGCAAAATTAGTCGTCCCCTAAATATGGGAGATCTATCAATTGAATATTAAATGCTTGCCAAGCAGAATTAAAAAATGGAAAAAATAAAACAAAAACAACATCATGAATAGATAAACACAAAAGTATTATTAAGTAATCAAATTTTTTATTTATAGTTTTAAAAGTACACATTTAAGATTATGTGAATAGAAAGAATTTGTGACGAAAAATCTTTGGAGAATGGCATGCAATGAAAATGGAAATAAATCTTAATCTACAATAGCCACACACACTCTATCATATGTATGGTACGAAAATGTGTCAGTTGTTTTAGATAATTTAATTTGACCAAATTTGACAAAAATATTACTTTTTTTCAATATTGAACTATTACTGGATTATTGATTTTGTTGTCTTATATCAAAAATTTTCATATTTATATAAAAATATAAAGTATTTGTCATAAGTTTATTCAAGTAATTACACAAGAGTATTTATATATCAGCTCGTTAAAGTAAATTTAGAAATGTCATACTGGAAGACATACATATTCTACGGAAATGCAAAACATTAATGGATTCCTTTCATTTGTTTTGTTTTTTTTTTCTGACAGAATGGGCATAGTACCCGGACATAAAACCCAAAATGATTTTCTGTCTTTTGTCCGACAATAACATCGCTAATAACTCTCAAAATTTTTTATTTGTTGTTGTAGCAACTCAAATAAGTTCGTACGGGTATTATTTCAGTTATCAGGCTCTGGATCCTCTGTATCCAGTAAAAACAACCCGGCCTGGTAGGCTCGCTAGAGCTAACATTTCCATACCAAGGTGGCGCCTCATAGCTTACAACAAACCGGCCTATTGCCTTGTAAGAGGTCAATAAAGTTTCCTTGTCGACACCCCAAGTTATGCCGGCCACCGACTTGAGAACCTTGTTCCTACTTCTAATCCTATCGCACTATCACATTACGATCTCTATGCCGTATGGAGGGTGCGGAATTTCAGAATGGTAGATGTTAAACAGTTCCGGAGATATTACCCTGCCTTGGGGAACTCCGTTTCACTCTACGGGTTTTGGACTTCATGTTTCTGAATTCTTCAAACGACTGGCGTTCACACATATTGTTGATTATGCAACGTTTCAGACACGGCTGAAAGGTAGTCTTCCCTATATCCTCGTTGGCATGTTTGGCGGTATCAAAGGCCTTCGATAGGTCAAGTGCCAACATGACTTTTCGGTCGCATGGCGTGTTGTACTGATATGTGTGGATATGGCGTATAACGTTGTTGTAGAACTATGCATTTTTCAGAATCCATGTTGATTTTGGGCAACTGGAAACAGGTTATCATCATAGGGAGGAGTAGTGGCTCTAGAATCTTTGATACTGGCGACTGTAGCGGCCTGTACGATTCACCTCTGCTCGCATCCTTACCAGGCTTCAGTAGCAGAACCACCCTGTCATCTTTCCAGGCTTCTTGTACAATAAGGGTGGCACTTGTTAAATACTCAACTCCGGTTTCATCCACTTGTTAAGCTTTACCAGAGGTATTCCGCGTGGTCCAACTCTTTCAATGATTTTGCGTTTTGGATGACGTCTGAAATATCGCCCAACGTAAACTGTGGTAGTACTTCCTCGGCTGGGAGGGTATGTAGCGAGTGGCTGCTGTAGTGATGATGTCCAGAAAGTTCTCTCAGCTACTCGAGGAACTGAGAGAAAGGCCAGCTCCCTGAAGCGGTTGGGAGATCTAATAACGGAGACGATGATAAAAAAGTGGTCTGAACCAAGGTGATCTAGTGGCAATCTCCCCTTATCATCGATGGAGCGTCTTCATTCACCGTGCAAAACGTGGAGCTATCAAATTGTTCATCCAGTCATTACCTAGGATGGAAATCCTAAGCTCATGATGGACATTGAAGTCCTAGCACCAGATGGTTATTGCCCTCTAAAAGCGAACTAATATCGGACATATAACGCAGGGCACATCTATTCATCTGCGGTATGTTCACATTAAGCAGCTCTACCTCGGTGGGACCGCAATAATACTGGTTGCGCCTAAGGCCAGAACATCCTTGGAAGTGCACCCATGCCCTACATCTATTACATCTCACCTAAGTTGAAATGCGGTGGAAACGGATCTGGCAAACGGAACAGTTCCATACTGGTCGTGGGTTCATCTTTATCCTGGCACGGACTAGAAGAGCTCGGAGCAGGTATTCCGGGAAAAAAATTCCGCTCTTATGCTGAACAAATAAACGATCACAAACACATAATTGTTGAGGCCCCTGGTCCCAAAATGTATGACCTTTTACTCTTTAATATCAGTTTTAATATTACTGAAGGCTGCTTTCAATTGATCATTATTGTTCGTCTAATCCTACAAAAAGAAGTTCTCGATGTTCGGTCATTTAGTCGATCCATAGAGTTCATCTTCCATAACTACATGGTGCTGGCAACTGATGAATTTAGGTGTGAGATGGTCACTTCCTCTTCGAACATTTGCTGCAGTCGAACCACAACCACAGTTTTTTGCGGTATTCACAATTGATCCCCACAGGTTGAACTCATATAACACCTTCTAGAGTCCTTCTGCGATTGTTTGCTGTTTTCAGAACAATCAGGTATCTCAGAACTGGTAATTGTGGATACAATCGGTTCATTTGCCCTTTTTCGCATGGTACTAGGTTTGCCGCTGGAGTAGGTAAAGTTAGGTTGAGAAGAGGGGCGATCAAAAATCGCCACATATCCGTATAGACATACACTTATGCCAGAGTACGCCTGTTGTGTGCTCTAATTTCGGAAGTCCGGAGAGGGTTGTTATTTGGGTTATATTATTAAACACGTCGTCATTTTAGAACATCTTCTCCATTGACATAATTTCTTAAGTTTTTAAACTCACTTGCCCTAATTTGGCTGAGTCCTTGGATAGTATCGTTTACCAGGATTTGGGTTCTCAGAGAAATCTGGGCAACGACAGAGATAGTGTTCCAACGTTTCGTCGTCCTCTCGGCATGCTTTGTCTTCTTCCGGGTTCCCCATAGGATTTTTGCGTTCTTTCCCATTTTTTTCAATATTCCAGAGGTCTATATGAGCATTTTTTGTCCATGCCTTTACTATAGACGTGCCGCTTTTAAAGACTTTGCATTATCTAGGTTTATCCTAGTTCGCTCCTTGGTGTGCTTTTCGAAAGAGTTACCTATCTCGTTGCCCCTAATTCTTGCATGTCATGTAACCCATGTAACATTTACCGAACCATCGTTAATTGCGTTTTTACACTCCAAGACAGTTTTTGATTTCACTGTCTTGCTTGTTATACCATTATTTTCTGCTTTACTCTCCGTTACGATGTTTATAGTGATTGGCACAAAGCCAATAGTGTTAAACCAGTTCAGACACTTTGTAATTGCTCGGATTTCCGCTTGGAGGATCGTGTTATGACCCTGCAGTCTAGTGAGATTCTTGTTTCTTACCTTTGTTTATTTTCTCCACCAAGCCTTGAGTTGTCGTTTCACTCCGATGGAGATTCATCTGGATGACCTCAATAATAGAGCCTCTAGTAAGCGGAATCTTTGGGAGTCGCTGATGGGCACCATACTCCTCTCCGACTCCTGCCCTACCAGTTTTGCAGGTGATTGCATTGCAGATGTTGTACGCACTGTTATTTGTCTTTGATAGATTGGCTAGTGGCTGGTTGTCAAGTCCAACCACAAGAAGAGTGTCATTCTCTGGCCCAAGCGGCTGGCCCAAGTGGTACAATAAGAGGTCCGTCCCTCTAATGCTGTCTATTTTTATTGGTCCACCAAAATTTTGTCGCTGACCATTTTATCGATTGGATAGTCTTCCGGGCCCTCTACTGGTGTCGATCACAAACATAGCATTGCTCGTGCCTGTAGTTCATTCTGACTACCTTGATAGCGGCTCCTTTCCGGTCTCCTGGGCTTCTTTTCTGAGTCCCAAGTCATTCCAAAAGATTCTGCGGTAGCGCTTTCACTCTTCATGTGCGAGTTCACCTTGTCGATCTCTGTGAAAGGATACTTTGGACAGTCTCCCTCGCCATGGTCTTGACGAGGTGGAAAGCTCATTTTCTTCTTACTCGGTTTAACGAGTAAGAAGATCTTATCCCCTTAATGAGCTATAACTTTGCAGTAACTCTATATATCAATAAACTTATTTTGGAATACTCCATCTGGAGTGCTGTCAATTTTATAAAGGCAACACTGTGCGGCTATTTGTTGCCATTTATATTTTATTTACAAGCAAAATAATCCGTTACGTAAATAAATAGTTCACTACCCCATTACTTGGGAGCATCAAAAAGTAAGAGAGTAATATATTTGTTTTTCATTTAAGAAAAAAAAAACATATTTTTCTAGGAGTGTGGTAGACTGCCTAAACTTTATTTGTTTAATCTAATAAATTTATTTAAATATTAGCAATTTGCAGTAATTTAAATAGAAGTCAACATACGGATAAAATTTGAAATATATTTGTTGTTGGCCATTGTAAATTTGTTTAAGATTTATTTGTATTTTCGTCAAATGGTTTTCCTTTTTAATGAAGTGTAAATAAGATTTAGTTTTCTCACATTTAAATGCACTGGTGATATACACACACTTAAACATAATAAATAAACATACTTTAAATAAACAAAGAAAAAGACAAATGAAAGAAAGTATTAAACTGCACATATTTGTGGCATTTATTTTAAATATTTTACAAGAAAAAAATTAAATAAATAGAATTGCTCTAAATCTTCTATAAAAAACTTTAATATACACTGGAAATTTGTAAATAAAAATATATTCCGAAAAATAAATAAATAAATATTGACTAAAAATAACTGTAATGATGAACATGACGACAACACGTTATGCAGATAAACACGAGAATAATGTATACAAAAATATTTTAAATTATAAAAAACAAAAAAGAAAAAAGCTAAATGTTAAAAACATTCATAAAGTTATTGATTTTTTCCACAATTAGCTGTGTTTTTATTTATAGCAAGCACCAAGTAATAGACTGTCCGTCTGTCTGCAATGCATTCTCATCAATGGAACACCATTTAACGATTGAATGCATTTAATTGTAATCTCAGAAAAAATTCCAAAATATTTTCCTCTCATTTAAATTGCACGCACTACATATAAAAAACATACATAGCATATATTTATAGGATAGCAAAAAAACAACAAAAACATCATTCATATATAGATTTATGCAAATTGAACGAAACATAATTTACCTTGTGGGTACTACTAAATACAGCAACTTTTTGTCAAGTGTTTCAAAACCGTTTTTTTACTTTGCCCCAAAATAAGAAAAGAAAAACAAAAATTCAAACAGAGGTGTAAACGCCTTTCTCCCATTACTGTAATTGTAAATGTATTTGAAATTTAGTTTTAAGTTTTACTTTTACTACTACATATATATTATAGTGATTAAAAACCTAGACATTTAATTAAAAAACAGACCATAGGGCATTAAAAAGACAGAACGAATAAAAATAATCTTCAGAATTAAAATTGTTTGTGTGTTCATTTTCGTGTGGTTGGAATTTGAGAAAGGTAAGAAATGGGAGTCATAATATACAATTATTAAATTTTTGTACCATCAACTTTATGACTAGACATCGGATTTTGCATATTTGCATATTTCTTACAACAGGGTCATTTGCATATTATGCATATGCACAAAATATGCAAAAATTATGCAAAATATGCAACAAATATGCAAAATATGCAAAAAATATGCAAACAGATTTTGACCGAAATCGTCATAAAAGTCGTAAAATTGTGATTTAAAGTTGGAAAACCATAAAAAACTACATAACTGTTCTAAATTAACAGCGTGTATTTGTAAAAATGCTTGTCTGTCACACGAACAGTTCGTACTAAAACGTATACGTTCAAAATTTGGTTCTTGTAAAATTTTACGAACCATTCGTTTTTATCTAAAGCTTTCGTATATTTCATAAAAGCTTTTATATTTCAGGGTTTCCATGATACTTATTTTGTGAATTTTGCATATGCATCTGTACGTAAAATGATACTTGATGGCAACCCCGATAAACAGATGACAAACAAAAAATAAGAAAAAATGTAATCTAAATTTGTCCAAAAATAATTGTGATAATATGAAGAAACGGATGTACATATACGCGTGTGCTTCTATGGAAATAAATAAAATTGCATTCCCTTCCAGTTTCGTGTGTTTTGTGCCATTTATTACTCAAATTATTTAATTTTCATTCAAAACGATGGGCCTTTTCCATTCGTTTATTTTTGACATATTCGTTCGTCTGATTTTGTTACGAAACCAAAAAAAATTACGAAAATAAAAAGCTTTCATTTGTTTGTCACACGAATACAAACGTCAACCGCTATGAAAACCAAATTGTGTCTTCGTTCATGAAATCGACGAACGAAGGGGCAAAAACTTTTTACGAAAACAGGCTGTAAGACTGTTGACCGTTTAACGTCGATTTTTTCAGCAGATTATTATGTTATTGGGACCATTTACGAGAGTGTGGAGTAGGGTATAAAAATATGGTATCGTTATATTATTAAACTATGTAAAAATATAAAATTTAATAAAATATCAAACGTTTTATCTAAAATTCAATATTTTCTTTGTCTTAATTTGTAGCATTGGGCTGGTTTTAACTCAAAGAACCAAATCGATCTCGGATTTTTTAGCCGGGGAGCCGCCTAAGCCTTTTAGTATTGTTAGATTTACTAGGGCCTCGAAGTTATGAAAATCTAGATTTTTTTGCTATTTGGCGACTTCGACGACCCATATATGTATGTGGAACGGTTAAAGCTATTTGCCCGTATTATGCATTCAATTAAAGGCCATTCTGTTCTTAACATTTCTTGCAACAAAGTACGTAAGTGTTACTGAATTCGAGATAAAGAATCCAATGTCCCGAAAAAGGCCTTAGGGCAAAAATGGAGTCTATTTAAAAAAAAAAACTTTTTTCTTCCTATATTATCAATGTTTGGGAATGAAAACGAATATATTTTACTTTATTTGAAAATGTTGCCTATTAGGACGAAAATCAATTTTAATTTTAATTAATTTCTCGTTGGTGTCGAGCTTAATGACCGATGATGTTTGCAAATGAAAAAGGAAAGCCGAAGATTCAACCCACACAACCACCATTATGTGACATGTTTCGCCTTTTGTAGACACTCATTAGACATATCGGCCGTGGAATGGCTTCGCTATCCATCAAACATTTCCTTTTTCAAATGCAATTTTGTTTTTACAAAGATGGACATTTGTACATTCATTGTACGGCTTCATTGACAAACGCTTACATTTTGTTCATACATGTTTAAATTTACATAAGGGACTGACATAATGTAGTTTAGGAGCCATCTGGGTACAGATGACAACTTGGTGATGAACTCGGCTCCTTGCTATGTCGCTCACAATTTTCAAGTTGTTTACCATCCTGTATCCCTCCTGTTAATTGATGTTCTGTGGTCAAGTTGCAGAATCTTTTTCAAGAAATTTGGAGTTAAAATTTAATCTAATCAACAACAGTTAAGTCTCACTTGTAATTATGCCTGGTAAACCTTTTTCTAGGAAATTCGGCAGTTGATTTTTTGTATGTTTGGATCGAATATTTCTGGAGAAATTTCTATCTGTGCTTTGTTAAGATTGTTGTCGTCTTTTGGCTCTTTACGGTGTTTTCCACTATCAGGCCAATAAGTTCAGGACTAAGGTACCACATATGATTTATGTTTTTATTATTTCCTTTATCTGATATTTGTTTGTTAATGCCTTTCGTATTAAGTAAATCTTCAATGCGGTTTAGGTCTTGTTTTGGACCTAAAAAATATTTCTGAATATCGTTTTAACTATTTTTTGTATTAAACTCAATCTATTGTCTCTATTTCTTTTCAACCTATTGATAATGTTTACCCGATATATCCGATATTATACCTATATAAACATTATCTTGTTCATTATACGTTTTGTAAAATCAATAACCCAAACTCTCACTTATAACACTCAGTTGTTGTCGTGTGGGATACCAAATAAATAAATAAAATAGAAAAAACATTCTGGAGGCGTTTAACCAGTCTCGAACGATTAAACGCAAGTTGCTTCTATGGCCTCTTGTTTCTTGGAAAGTAAGCTGGGCAGTAGTTTTAAAACACTCTCGCCTACTTGAAACTTGGATTTATCAATCGCAGACTATTCTTATAGAAATCGCTTGAATATGTTTGGTTGATGTCCGGATGTGCTTCTAAACTTGCAGTCAAAAATCCCTCTCAACAATTTTTCTAACAAGTTGTACAGTGGTACAGAAGCTCTCGACCTAATATCTGCTCGAGCTGGTGAGACCCATTATTCTAGGCATTTGTACACTGCTAGTTCTTGTTTCTCCTATGAGCTACTGTCAGTTTCAGGAACGCCATTTCTAGGCGTTTCAGTAGCGCCTAGGAGTTGTTCTTTACCTCCATGTGATACCAGAACAGCAACCTGTTTTCTTCTCTGTTTTGAGAACATCTGGTAATAGTTTTCCATGCCAGTGCACGCAAATAGCCTCGTTCCTTGAAGCTGTTGCGTGTAATTTTCACGGTTTATTCTCCGCTGTTCACGGATAAAGCTTCTAGAGATCTTATATTTGTAGGGATCCTCTCGATAGCTTCTACTGTAGCCAAAAATGATACTAGTAACGTTCCTGTAGGACACTTTACATCACATCCTTACACCTTATCAGAAAAAAGAAATAACAACGTGATTAATAATCTGTGGTATCTTAGTCCTGAACTTGTTGACCTGGCATTGTTGGTCCAACGGTGCAAAACACCGTAAAGAGCCAAAAGGCGACAAAAATCTTAAGAAAGCAAAGATTCCAATTTCTTCAGAAATATTCTATCCAAACTTCCAAAAGAGCAACTGCTGAAATTCCTAGAAAAAGGTCTGGCATAATTCTTGTTGTTCAAGAGATTAAACATTAACTCCGAATTTCCAGGAGGCGCAAAGGATGGTAAACAACTTGTAAGTTGCGAACTACATAGCAGAGCCTTCTTCAAGTAGTCAGCTGTACCCAGATAGCTCCAAAACTACATAATGTCTAACTCTTGAATAAATTTAAATTAGAACAAAATGTAAAAGACATTTGTCTTCATTCCAAAAATTGATACAAAGGAAGAAGATGTTTTTTTTTTAATAGACTCCATTTTCGCACAAAGGCGTACATACGAGGGCGGTTCGGAAACTTCTTAGCCTATCAATGAAAGAGAATAGTTAGTTTTTCAAAAATATTTTTATTTTTCAATATAATCTCCTGAAACTTCAATACACTTAGTCCAACGCTTTTCTAGCAATTCTATCCCTTGATTAAAATAGTTTTCCTCAAGGTCTTCAAAATAGTGGTTTACAACTGTAATTGCATCTTCATTTGAGGTAAAACGCTTGCCAGCGAGGATTTTTTTAGATTTGGGAACAAGTAAATGTCACTGGGAGCTAAATCCGGAGAATAAGGTGGGTGGTTAAGCACTCGTACTTTAATTCGTTGATTTTAGCCATTGTTAAAACACTCTTGTGCGCTGGTGCGTTGT